>NC_141013.1:37054961-37056995 GCF_052327205.1 Somniosus microcephalus
TCTCACACACACTCTCTCACTCTCACACACACTCTCTCACTCTCACACACATTCTCTCACTCTCTCACACACTCTCTCACTCTCACACACACTCTCTCACTCTCACACACACTCTCTCACTCTCACACACACTCTCTCACTCTCTCACACACTCTCTCACTCTCACACACACTCTCTCACTCTCACACACACTCTCTCACTCTCACACACACTCTCTCACTCTCACACACACTCTCTCACTCTCACACACTCACTCTCACACACACTCTCTCACTCTCACACACACTCTCTCACTCTCACACACACTCTCTCACACACACACTCTCTCACTCTCTCACACACTCTCTCACTCTCACACACACTCTCTCACTCTCACACACACTCTCTCACTCTCTCACACACTCTCTCACTCACACACACTCTCTCACTCTCACACACACTCTCTCACTCTCACACACACTCTCTCACTCTCACACACACTCTCACTCTCACACACACTCTCTCACTCTCACACACACTCTCTCACTCTCTCACACACACTCTCTCACTCTCACACACACTCTCTCACTCACACACACACTCTCTCACTCTCACACACACTCTCTCACTCTCTCACAAACTCTCTCACTCTCACACACACTCTCTCACTCTCACACACACTCTCTCACTCTCACACTCTCACACACTCTCTCTCTCTCACACACTCTCTCTCACTCTCACACACACTCTCTCACTCTCACACACTCTCTCACTCTCACACACACTCTCTCACTCTCACACTCTCTCACTCTCTCACACACACACTCTCACTCTCACACACACTCTCTCACTCTCACACACTCTCTCTCACTCTCACACACACTCTCTCACTTTCACACACACTCTCTCACTCTCTCACACACTCTGTCACTCTCACACACACTCTCTCACTCTCACACACACTCTCTCACTCTCACACACATTCTCTCACTCTCACACACACTCTCTCACTCTCACACACTCTCTCTCACTCTCACACACACTCTGTCACTCTCACACACACTCTCTCACTCTCACACACACTCTCTCACTCTCACACACATTCTCTCACTCTCACACACACACTCTATCACTCTCTCACACACTCTCTCACTCTCACACACACTCTCTCACTCTCTCACACACGCTCTCACTCTCACACACACTCTCACACACACTCTCTCACTCTCTCACACACTCTCTCACTCTCACACACACTCTCTCACTCACACACACATCTCTCACTCTCACACACACTCTCTCACTCTCTCACACACTCTCTCACTCTCACACACACTCTCTCAATCTCTCACACACTCTCTCACTCTCACACACACTCTCTCACTCTCACACACACTCTCTCACTCTCACACACACTCTCTCACTCTCACACACACTCTCTCACTCTCACACACACTCTCTCACTCTCACACACTCTCTCACTCTCACACACACTCTCTCACTCTCTCACACACTCTCACACTCTCTCACACACTCTCTCACTCTCACACACACTCTCTCACTCTCACACACACTCTCTCACTCTCACACACTCTCTCACACACACACTCTCTCACTCTCACACACACTCTCTCACTCTCACACACACTCTCTCACTCTCTCACACACTCTCTCACTCTCACACACACTCTCTCACTCACACTCTCTCACTCTCTCACACACTCTCTCACTCACACACTCTCTCACTCTCACACACACTCTCTCACTCTCACACACACTCTCTCACTCTCTCACACACTCTCTCACTCTCACACACACTCTCTCACTCTCACACACACTCTCTCACACACTCTCTCACTCTCACACACACTCTCTCACTCTCACACACTCTCTCACTCTCTCACACACACTCTCTCACTCTCACACACACTCTCTCACTCTCACACACACTCTCTCACTCTCACACACACTCTCTCACTCTCACACACACTCTCTCACTCTCTCACACACGCTCTCACTCTCACACACACTCTCTCACTCTCACACACACTCTCT